>NW_026652294.1:78380346-78419955 GCF_009828535.3 Hylobates moloch
TATGCTCAGTGAAATTGAATCTCTTTGAATGATTTTATTTAAGAACACTTTAAAGGGTTCTTTCAAGTCCGAGCATCAGAACAGCAACTTAATTAATTACCCTAATATGTGAAAAGAGACCTCAGACTGGGAGCGTGAGGACTCTTCAAAGACTGAAAGTACTGTATAGCCATGTTAATTTTCTGTTGAATGTCCAATTGAAGATTCAGATCATATCACAAATTTTAATTCCCACAGATGAATCTGTTGATCCTGCTACACTGTATCAGTAAATGCTCCAGGAATCAAGGTAAACCAGCACGTCTGAGGAATGTCCATCGCACAGACATGAGGGATGTGCTGCAAAACACAGGGTGTGTAGGATTCCTGCCAACTCAGTAATGAATAAGACAGCGTACCATGGCAACGAACATCACATTATATGAGAAGGAACAAAATGGCTCGCTCGGGGCTGGGGTGGGGTGGGGGGACACTCACCTGGTTGCAATAATGTCTGATGAGGTTAAACACAAAGCCCCGATCCATGAGGGAGAGAAGGTCATACAAGAAGAAAGCTAGGCTGATGTTCATCTTTTCCGCCTGTTCATTTTCCTTAAAAACAAACAAACACCCAAATCATTTTGTGGTACACTCTGGATTTGAACTTCCAGGTCACTGGTGGGAAAATTGGGAGAGACAGGTCCTATTATTTCAGCCACTGTCCTTCTGGGTGACACTGGGCAAAGTAGTTGAGTCTCCTTTAACTAAAGCCATGACTGTGAGGTTGAATCAAGTAATTATTCATGTACTGTTAATATTTAGGTGCATTTCCTTCCAGTCACTTTTTTTTTCTACATGCATATTTATATGTGTATAATTAAGCTCATTCTCTATATACTATGTTGGATCCTATTTTTTTTTAAATATCCTGGTAACTTTTTTTTTGTAACTATTTTCTTTTTTTTGGCAAACTGACTTGAAAAGTACTTACTGTTTTCAATGAGATAGTTCCTTAATTTTTAAGGATTATTACAAAAAATCCAATCAGGATAACAGAATTAGTTTTTACCTAAGAAATTTATTCCCTGATTAGGCAGCATTTCCAGCCTAAGACAGGTCAGAGTCAGACTCCACAGGGTATATTCACTCCGTAGGGTGAATTCCTCTATGAATCCCAATTAATAAGCTACGCCTATTTTAAAAATTTTTAATTTGTATTATTTCTCAGTGCTCCTGTTTATGAGGGATTTTACAGTGCTTCAGAGCAATCTGGGATTCAGTTTTTCATGTTTATGTCCTTTATTCTCAGAATGACCAATCAATTTCCTTTGACACTATTAAAAATATGGTTTGAAACTATTTTGCTCTTGTTAATATGCAATTTGCAAATTCAGGCCATGCTGACCAGTCAAGTCACTGGGATGGATGGGGACCTGATAAAGAGGTTGCCACACCGTCGCTGAGAGGTCCTCAAACTCTCTCCGCATTCTCCACGTGGCCACGCTTCCTGGGTGGCTTACGTGACTCAGTATCTGGGTTTAAAATCTCCAGTCTTGGCTTTACTGCTGGCTGTGTGTGACTTTTGGAAAATTTATCAACCTCACTGTGCCTTATTCTCACATCTGCCCATATGGAGATAGCATTGCTGTGCCAACAAAGTTTGCCATGAGGAATAACCAAAGGAAAATCTCCTGAGCACTTGGTACTGTGCAAATTCTCAATAATGACGAAGCTATTAATAACAAACATTGCTTCCTAAGATTTTTGTAGCTGCCTTTTAAATGTTTGATTTATTTCATCTTATATAGTTTTTAGCTTTTATTTTGAAACAATTTCACACTTACAGAAAAGGTGCAAGAATAGTACAAAGAACTATTGTATACCCTTTAACGAAGCTTCTCAGTACTTGACATTTGGCTGCATTTGCTTTATCATTCTATGAACATAAAATACATTTTTTTTGAACCATTTGAGAATGGGTTGCAAATATCATGCCCATTTACCCCATAATACTTAAAGGTGTATTTCCTAAGAGCAAAAATATTATCTTTCATATCTACATTTTTCTTTTTTTTAGATGGAGTTTCACTCTGTCACCCAGGCTGGAGTGCTGTGGCACCATCTTGGCTCACTGCAACCTCCGCCTCCTGGGCTCAAGCGATTCTTCTGCCTCAGCCTCCTGAATAGCTGGGATTACAGGTACATGCCACTACACCCGGCTAATTTTCTGTATTTTTAGTAGAGATGGGATTTCAACATGTTGGCCAGGCTGGTCTCGAATGCCTGACCTCAAGTGATCTGGCTTCCCAAACTGCTGGGATTACAGGTGTGAGCCACTGCACCCAGCCTGACATGATAATTTAAACCACAGTCCATATTGCAATTTCTCTCCCTCTTTTTTTTTTTTTTTTTGAGACAGAGTCTCATTCTGTCATCCAGGATGGAGTGCTGTGGCACCATCTTGGCTCACTGCGACCTCTGTCTCCCGGGTTCAAGCAGTTCTCCTCCTTCTGCCTCCCAGTTGCTGGGATTACAGATATGCACAACCATGCTCAGCTAAGTTTTGTATTTCTAGTAGAGATGGGGTCTTACCATGTCACCATGTTGGCCAGGCAGTTCTCGAACCCCTGGCCTCATGTCTGTAATTTCTTTATAACAATTTTGCACCCCCACATCAGGGTCCAGTCCAGTATAACATACTGAGTTTAACTGTCATTACAGTTATATTTTAATTATTGTTTTAAAATGATGCTTATTTTTCTCTGATTCTGAAAGTAATATATGTTCCAGGTAAACAATTTAGAAAATAAAGAGTAAAATACAGTTACCTTCTGTGCTTTTACTAAAAGGGCTGCAATTTCCGAGGTGACCACATTAACAATAGTAGTTATGTCATCCATGAAACGGTCAGAAAAACGAGTCCTCCGAAAACTGTCCCGTTTGTCCATGTTATGTACATGCTGGGCCATGCTTTTCACCTACGGAGCGGGATGGGGGAAACGTCAGCATGGAGACTGGTGACCTGCTTGTACAATGCAGAAAAGGGGGAAAGACTCACAGAAATGCTAACGGTGGATTTTCTGACGCTTTATCTGTGCTGGTGGTGCCCGAGCAAGCTCTGGACTAAAATGCTGCAGACACACCAATGGTTACCACGGTGGCGGGAGGCGGGAAGGGTGTCCTCTTTTTGACCCCAAGTCAGAGGCTCCCTTCTTGCTGCTGACAAAGCCAGGAGCTTAATTCTTTAGCTACAGTGTTCTCAACTGCCTACATCCTGGAAGGGAGACCTGAGCTGGGCTCCTGTAACCAGCTAGGTGTCCTTTATAATAGAAACGTAGAAAGGAACAGTTTATCACAAGGTTCTTGATGCGAACTAAAGTCTTTTCTGTTCCCGAAACTACAGGAAGGAGAACATGGGAGAAATGTTCCTCCTATCTTGAGTTTCAGTGTTTCTTGAGGGAGCACAGTTTTTCCAGAAACAGTTCTGTAGTTCCCAGCAGTTATCTTCTGCTCCTGGAAATTTTAGCTATATTATATATTGAGCAGGAAACATTGGCCAGCTGGAAACAGAACCACTATTTAGAACATTGCCTCCAGGGGAAACATTACCTCTAGGGGAAATTTTGAGTTCTATAAGTCTAATTTTTAGTTACATACATAATGCAGACGGCCACCAATTGACACAAAAATATCTATACACAGATTATCTCTCTAACTATCTAGTATCTCTATATAGATATCTTTGTGTCAATACAAGTCACCAATTGACACAAATTGCTGTATTGACACAAACTGGTGTATATTGTGGTTACATATATAATGCAAACAATTCATCAACTGACACAAAGATATTTATATACAGATATATCTATATGGATATACATATCGTATCTATATATAGATATCCTTGTGTCAGTTGGCGACTGTCTGCATTATGACTAGAATAATACTATCTCAATGCCTACCACAATTTTAAATCAGGATCATGCTTATTTTTTGGACATCTTCTTGGGGCCAGGAGATTCACAGGTCAATATAGGCCCCCCTGACACCATCTGAGGGTGAGTCTTATCCTTGCTGGAAGTTGCTTACGCTATCAGGAACACGGGGAAGACTAGGAGGTCTTGTGGTTGGGTCCCTACACTCTGAAATCATTTTCATGAACGTGTCTAGATTAGTCAGACAGCCATTGCAATACTACTACTACTACTGCTACTACTACTAATAATAATGGCACTAGAAGTTGAACTACCCACATTTGCCCTCTGTGTTGAGACTGGAAGAAGGGGGGACTTCCACTCCCAGGAGCTGCATGAGAGAACGTTAATGCAGTAACAGCAGAATTCAGTTTCTAAGGACGCATGCAGCACCGGCAATTTTTGTTAGCATGGAAACAAATAGAAAAAACAAAGGGAAGGTAAAATAAGAAAAAAACCAGAGACACAGGCTTCATGTGTTTCATGTTTTCAGATAATGCCATGGCGAGCTCAGGGAAGACCTAAGGACATCAAATCCTAAAGCTCAGTATAGAAACCATGGTTTTTCCTCATGGCAGCATCCTGTTTGGTTTGGGACACAGAGATGGGTTCATATCCCACAGGGCTGCATGCACCTGGTGAGAAGACCTGAATGAAGGGTGGGAACTGGACCCATTTTTGTCTGAAAAAAGCCTCTCTCTTACTATGCTCCTAACAAAGGACTTAAGAAGATACAGCGTCTTTGTTTTGGGCAATGCCGATCCTGATTCTGGGCAGGCGAACCACCCCAGCACTAAGACTTTCAGAACTCACTGCTGTATTTGGCTCCTGTCTGCTAAGTTTGGCCATCCTACAACCAAATAAATGATTCTCACAATACCATACTTCCAACCAACGGCCTCTTTCCAGACGGTCAGCAGCTTGCCAGCTACTGTGTTCTCCGGATCTCCAGAGAAGAAAATCCAGTAGAAACACTAGTGGAGGCCTGGCCCATTATTTGTTGAGTGGGGCGAGGCACAAAAATCTTTTCCCCTATATGGGCCTTTGTGGCCCATTTAAAGTAAGGGTACCTCTAAAGAACCCCTTAATGTGGAACTTCATGTCCTGAGTGAGTAAACTAGGTCACCCATTTATTTCTCCAAGGTCTGGCTCAGCAGTTTCTAGAAGCACAGAGATTTTATTCATTAGCAAGTGTGAAAGTCACCCAAGGATTGTGTTTAACAGCTCTAATGCCAAGGTGATTGTTCATTAGCGCTTGGGCATTGACACAACTAGAGGGTGTTAAATTGCCCAGGTTGTTGGCTAAGGCCAAGGAAGCTGTTGTCTTTCTCAAGCTTTTTGGAAAAAAAACAAAACAAAACTGTTTTGGTTTTCAAATAACTTCCTGGGCATTGGTCAGGCAAATGCATAAACAGTGTATGAAGAATTGGGCACCTTGTCTGTGTCTGAGATCAATTTCCTTGCAAAGTTCTGGCTGGGGGATGATAGTTTCCATTTGCCTCTACCCCAGCTCCCTGATGGATTGTTTGTCCTTCTCTGTCTCTGAATGCTGGAAAGGGGGTCTTGAGGGACCACATCATTCAGTCCCACTTAACCTTTGGCGTCCAGTTGGAGTTGGCCAAGAGGAGCACAAACAAGGGGATCAGCAGGTGGGAGAACAGAGAGGCCCAGGTAGTTACTCAGTTCCGCTGACCTCATTCCTGCTGCAGTGGGGTCCTGGTAGTGGCAACATTTTTCTAAGGCCCCAGGCTCCTTTTCTAAGACTGTCTCATCTGCCTCCAGATTTTTCTAGGCCCCAGTTACTCTGCTGTACTCTTGATTCTTTAGAGCTAGCATAGATAAAGGCTTCTGCCAGCTGCTGTACTGTGGGGATTCTCACCAATCCTCATTGGCCCCTGAATCTCCCATACATGCTAAGCAGAGTCCTTTTGATCAATGCTTTTCAGTTAACCCTTTTGGGCAATGTAAACTCTGTCCTGCCAGGACCTGACAGACTTAGGTTTTAGGCTGCTGGTAGAACTGGTGTCTTGGGTGATCTGCATGTTGACAAACCCCTGCAATATGCTTAGATTAGCAAGGGCTTTCTTCCCAAAAAACTTCATCTGTTTACCATAAGGGACTTCCTAGAGGTAAGATGGGCCATGTGCTTTAGCTTACACTTTCTATCCTGGGCCAACCAAGCCCTAGTAAATAAATGTGCAAGGCCAAAAGCAGTTAGGGGCAGTGAAGTGGTACTGCTGAAGCCTTTGGCTGACTTGGAGACTCTCCTTATAGCCACCACCCTTCCTCCAACCCCATCTGTAAATTTGGGACAACAAAAGCTCCTCCTACCTCAAGATTGCATAGTGATTACATTAGATAATGCTTTAAAATGCTCAAAACACTGCCTGGCACATATACAGTAAGATGCTCGGTACATTTTTGATGTGATTATTCTTTCTCCCACTGGTACGCCAACTATTATTGGGATTCTATGAAGAACAGAGTCATCATTACACCTGCAGAGAATGCAGACTTCCTTTGGAAAGAGAGCTCTAAGATGCCACATGGAACCACTCAGAATTAGCAACACTGAATTCCACATTGGGAATGAATTATTTGTATGAATTATCCATAGCTGGATTATGACTCAAGTGAATCTTCTTCTTCTTCTTGCCCCCCACTTTTTTTTTTTGACACAGGTTCTCAATCTGTTGCCCAGGCTGGAGTGCAGTGGCATGATCATGGCTCACTGCAGCCTTGAACTCCTGGGCTCCAGTGATGCTCTTGCCTCAGCCTGCTGAGTAACTGAGACTACAAGCATATGCTACCACACCCAGCTAATTTTTTCATTTTTGCAGAGCCAGGCTGAGTGAGTCTTCTTTATGGAGAGACATGATGGTGGGTGGGATGTGTAAATAGAAGCAGGACATTAAGGGCATGGGGTGTTGGTTTTGATACTTCTCATGCCTCAAGAAACAAGAGGGGAATGGATTTCATGGCCCAGGCCATTTCCTGCCAGAGCTTGGAGCTCATGTCTCACTGCTAATGCTCTTGCCCCAAGACTTGAGAGCTGCAGCCACCACCTTCATTAGCTTGGCTTTTAGAACGAAAAAAATTCTGGTGTTGTCTGGGTACAAATTCCAAAAGACCTGTAGCTCTGTTTAGGACTCACAGAACAGAGGTGGTGTAGACCAGTGGATCATTAACAGGCTTAGAAGTCACCTGAGAAGACAGGTAAATGCACAATGCTGACCTCCAGCCTCTTAATTTTAGTGCTTTGAGAAAGAATCTCTGCTTTATTTTTACTAAGCACCTCCAGGTGGTTCTGTGGCAAGGGTTTGGGACGATGCTTTGGGACCCTTCTCAAAACAGAGGTTGGGACTTTGCAAAACTTCATGGGATTTGAATCCTGGGTGTGTTTCTGTGGCATGAACCTGACTTCTTCTGAACTCTGTTCCACATTACTTCCTATTTCCTCCCCAGGGGATGTTTCATTTTTGTTTCCTTTGCCCTTTGTTCTCTATGTCCTACTGTCAGCATTTCTCCCTTTTTCTTGGGCTTCAACTTGCATATAAAAACTAGAGCTTAGGTGGAAACCCTCCCATCTCTTTAGACGCTTTTTATTTTTTAGACGGAGTTTCGCTCTTTTTGCCCAGGCTGGAGCGCAATGGCGCAATCTCAGCTCACCGCTGCCTCTGCCTCCCAGGTTCAAGCAATTCTCCTGCCTCAGCCTCCTGAGTAGATGGGATTACAGGCACCTGCCACCATGCCCGGCTAATTTTTGTATTTTTAGTAGAGACGGGTTTTGTCATGTTGGCCAGGCTGGTCTCAAACTCCTGACCTCAAGTGACCCACCTGCCTCAGCCTCCCAAAGTGCTAGGATTACAAGTGTGAGCTACCGTGCCCAGCCTAGACTCTCTTTAAAAAAAAAAAAAAAAGATTCACTTAATGGGACAGGGGAAAGAACCCAGTGAATATAAAGCTAACACTATCACTAAATCTCAACCTATTCCAAATCCTGCACTTTGTTTGCATATATATTTGTATATAGTTGGTGTCTACGTCTTTAGACCTTTCTCATTCAACATCGTCTCACTATGCATCTCTGTTTATCAACGTTGATGAAATGTTTATTTTTAGTGCCTCTATGGTAAAATCCTTTTACTTCCATTAATAAACAAAAAAATAGTTATCACTATTATTCCCCTTATTTTAAAATGAAGATATTATGGCTATAACTTTTGCTTTTCTGCTCAAGTAATAGTAGAAGTTTTAGGATAAACAGATATACAAATTTCATTCTGTTTTCCAACAGATATTATTTGGGCCTTGCACGGTACCAAGCAGTGTGCTGAGGCTAGAGATGGGATAATACGCAAGAGAGACCCAAATCCTAAAAATCTAATAGTTGAGACAGAAAAAACAATTAGAAATTGTGATAAGCGCTAGGAAGGAAATAAGTAGGGTGCTCAGAAGCAGAAAAATAGAGGAAGATATATTACAGTATAAGCCGGTCAGAAAAGGCCTCTTGGGGATGGTTCCACTGAAGCTGAAATCTACAGAGAAGAATAGAAACTGTGTGTGTTGGGGGTGCGGAGGTGAAAGTTAGGGAGCAGGAAGAGAACCTGGAAAAGGCTGTGAGGCCAAAACGGCCTTGGCATCTTCAAAGCACCAAAAGAGGACCACGCGGCTGAATGACGGGGGAATGTGGCGTGAGATGAGGTTACAGAGGGAGGAAAACAACAGAATCATACGAGGGCTTTTTAGGTTACGATAAAAACTGTGCTTTCTTCTCAGTGCAGTGAAAATCACCGACGGGTTTTTAAGAGGAGCGTGACATTCTCTGTTTAGTATTGGCTGTCATGTGCAGAATGGGTGGGCCACGGGCAAAAATGGATACAGGCAGGAAAAAGAGGCTGTCACCGCGAGAGGCACACGAGAGATGACGGTGTGTGGCCAGGTGGGTAGTGGTGAAGGTGATGAGAACTCACAGGGTGGAGATAGATTTTCATGGTAGAAGCAACACAATTTAGTGGAAGAAGGATGGGGAGGGGTGAGAGATTATTAGATTTCAAGAAACCACCCCAGGTTTTCAGCAGGGGCGACTCAGTGAACAAAACGTCAATTCCTTTCTGCCGTGTGCTTCTCTTGGCCTATTGAGCATAGATACAAACGTGCAAGAATCTCACCAGAAGCTCAAAGAAGAACCAGGCATACTTGAAGACTGTTTCTCTCACCATCCCGGTGCTGACCACCATCTGGAGGGCAAGCTCCTCATGGAAATGCTAAATAAGAACCAGAAAAATTAGGCTGTGATGACAAAGGCTATTATTATTCACCAACACTTTTTTTCTTTTCTTTTTTCCCCCCAATTTAATAGCTTGTCAGTTCCTGAAGCATGTGTCTTAGACGTTCTAGGCAGTAGGTGGTGGATGGCAAAGTCAGTGCTGAGATCACCTGAGACAGGAGGACATTTCGGTGGGTAGAAGGCTGGGGTCAGTGCTGCACAGGACATTTGAAGGAGTGGACTCAGCCTGGGAGTAAAACTCTATTCTATGAGGGAAACATTCTGGGTAGCCATTAAAACCGGTACCGTCTTACTTTCCTCTCGGGTCCTGCTGAAAACTCTGTGTGACCATGTGTAAGCCATTCCTCTCTTCGCCCTCAGGTTTCTCATCCATAAAATCAGTTGGTTGGTGGCAGCAGTTCTCAAACTTTTTTTTTTTTTTTTGAGATAGGGCTGCACTCTGTCGCCCAGGCTGGAGTGCAGTGGCGTAATCTCACCCACTGCAACTTCCCTGGCTCAAGCAATCCTCCCACCTACTTCAGTCTCAAGTAGCTGGGACTAAAGGTGTGTGCCACCAAACCCAGCTAATTTTTTTTTTTTTTTGATAGAGATGGGGTTTCGCCATGCTGCCCACTTAGTCTCAAACTCCTGAGCTCAAGCAATCCACCTGCCTTAGCCTCCCAAAGTGCTGGGATTACGGGTGTGAGCCACTACGCCCAGCCTCTGTGTATCAGAATCTCCTGGAGGGCCTGATGAAACACAGACTGGGGGACCCCACCCCCAGATATTCTGATTCAATAGCCTGGGAATTTGCATTTCTAACAAGTTCCCGGGTGCTGCTGCTGCTGCTGCTGCTGCTGCTGCTGCTCGTCCAGGGTTACACTTTAAGGACCACTGTCTAGATGGTGTCTAAACTCTCTAGGAGACTGGACAATTTTTGTTTTTATAATGCCAGTATGGCATTGTGGGAAACAGGATCGGTGGGGTTTATGGAGGATCTTGGCCTCTGAAAGGCATAGTAGTATCAGCCTTAACTCACAACTTCTAAATTTCGATGTCCCAGGGCCAGATGCTTGGAAAGTCCCCCAGCTCCACTTTGCATCTTCACTTCCTTCAAGTCACCTACTGCTCAGTAGCAAATGGCGCACATGGTGACTTACACCTTTCCCATTCTCCAGCATATCTGGCTACGTGTTCATGCTCCTGACAATCATTTTGATGAGGAAGAAGTTCAAGACTAAAGGTAGGGCAATCAATCCATTACAGTGTGCCTGATAATGTCCTGGTCTTAAAATAGACAGGCTCATACCTTGGGGACTCCCTTAGTCCTGGGCAAATGAGAACAGTTGGTCACCCTAACTAATACCAAAAACGATGTCTAGGAATTTTCTGTGGTTTTCTTTCATCTTATGCCCACAAAACCTGGAATAAACATAGATAAACTCATTTTTTTTTCTGGTAAGAAAGTAGGTAAGAAAGCTAAAGCTATTTGAACGCCCTAATATCATATCCTTATTTGCAAACTGTTTTAAAGTCAACATCTAAAGCAAAAACTGATTACAGCAAACATTGCTCTTGACAGTCGTTTAAATTAGCCCTCCACAGAGGGCTAGGTGTGTTGACTCATGCCTGTAATCCTAGCACTTTGGGAGGCCGAGGAGGGCAGATTACTTGAGGTCAGGAGTTTGAGATGAGCCTGGCCAACGTGGTGAAACCCCATCTATACTAAAAATACAAAAATTAGCCAGATGTGGTGGTTCACGGTTGTAATCCCAGCTACCTGGGAGGCTGAGGCAGGAGAATCACTTAAACCTGGGAGGCAGAGGTTGCAGTGAGCCAAGATTGCAACAGGCACCCCAGCCTGGGTGACAGAGTAAGTGAGACTCTGTTTCAAAAAAAAAAAAAAATTACCCACAGAGTCCAGTATGCATGCAACCCAATGTACTAATTCTTGTGTACATTAAAAGTTGAGAGCTACTTAGCTAAACTAAAAGATGACAAAAGGAAAATCTCCGTATACATGCTTGGGTATTTTAACCAATTAGATCCCCACTGGGTTAGTGGTGATGAACGGAGAATGCTTAGGTGTTTCAGCTTATTGACTGGTTTCACTTTGTTTTGTGAGGTTAGTCAAACCTTAATAATTTTAATACACGTTAACACATTTGTTTGCTGTTGTGAGTCTTAAGTGAAGCTGTCTCACTTGAGAGAGGCGTGGGGTTGAGTTTTAAGCTAGCAGGTGGTCTAACTGTGCACATGATATAACTGGACTACACGTTGATCTTCTCATTGTGGGAAAGACATGCTCCCCCAGCTTCAAAGGTCGCCTCTAGAAAATAGGTCAGTTTGTCTGCCAGGGTCTTATGGCAAGAAGAGATTAGACAAGGATAAGCTGCTTCTTAAAGTAATTTATGCTGCTTTCTGGGCAGGATTATTACAAGAACACCTTGCTCTGGAGGTTATATAAAACAGCCAAGCAGCAAAACTCTGTCTGCTAAGCTATTAAGGAAACATATTGGCCAAACTTCCCTTTGAAATAAAATGTCTCTATTCTGGTCACTTCAGGTCAAAACATGGCAACTGCAAAATCAGACAGGACATGGGTTAAAGAAGTCAGGCTATAGGCAAATAATGGTTTTTAAGAAAGGAAAATGGTATAATACTTATAACCAGTCACTGCATAGGGGCTATGATAGCCTAATATTAAATTTTAGAGCAAGTGGACAAATTTCTTCTTAGCCTAACCATATCTTTTTTCAGTTTTCCTTTTATAGTTAAATCCTGGTACCTCTCACTAGACATATGGTGCCTGGAAAACTGCGAAGTGCGTAGCACCAGGCCCCGACCCTCCCACACTTGATCTTTCCCTCATTCAGTCCAAAGGGAGACTTGGGGAGGCTCATTCCCTCCTTGCCTGTTTAATAAACATTACCCTGTGATGTTAGCTCTTGCAAATGGCTTCCTGTGTTATCCTTTGCAATATGCATATTTACTTTTTTTCTTTTTTTTTTTTTTGAGATGGAGTCTCATTCTGTCGCCCAGGCTGGAGTGCAGTGGCACGATCTCAGCTCACTGCAGCCTCTGCCTCCCGTGTTCAAGTGATTCGCCTGCCTCAGCCTCCTGAGTAGCTGAGATTACAGGTGCCTGCCACCATGCCCAGCTAGCTTTTGTATCTTTAGTAGGAGGCGGTTTCACCGTGTTGGCCAGGCTTATCTCGAACTCCTGACCTCAGGTGATCCACCCACCTCGGCCTCCATGAGTGCTGGGATTACAGGTATGAGCCACCGTGCCCTGCCGTATTTACATTTTAATACAGGTCTTCCAAGACATTAAAAACTTAAGTAGCTACTACAAAGGTGAGACTCTTGGGTGCCTGGAAGAGAGGAAACTTAGGGCAGACAGTTTTTTCTCCCTCCATCCCTCAGACCACATAGGCTGTGACTATGATTGGGGAATTTTGTTGCTTTAAAAATCCTGGTAAGCAGTTTAACAGCTTTTAAAGTTTCTGAACTCATAGGTAAGGCTGGTTGTGAAGAATTATGAGGAAGCATTTCATATTAGTTTATATAGTATTGAAACAAGTGATACGTAATTATTGCCATTCACTTTTGTCAAGGATGAATTGTCCCCAGCTTTCCCTCTACTAAAAAGAGGCTAACGCAGTGGTTCTCAAAATGTGGTCCCTGGACCAGCATCAGCCAGGAACTTGTTAGAAATGCACATTCTTGAGCCTCCAGCTCAGATCTATTGAATCAGAAACTCAGGAGGTAGGGTCTAGCGGTGAGTTTTAACAAGACTTCCAGGTAATTCTGACGCATGAGAAAGCGGGAGAAACACTGAGTTAACGGGCAGTTAGGTGGTCAAACGCGGGGTAAAGGACAGGGCTGCAAAAGTGTGTGTGGGGTGTGTGTGTGTGTTAGCACATCAAGAACAGGCAGGGGAGCACTTTGACTATTTTCAAGCACAGCGTGACGGCATGAGGAAATCCTTCTGTTCTTATCCCGGGATGAACTTCACACTGCTGGGTTCGGTACCTTTTTGCTGGCTGGCCTTGGGGCTGCAGTTGAACCTGGAACGTCACTATTGCCAGAGCAATAGTACGACATCCGGCTGCAGTTGCGATCGGCGATCTAAAACACACAAACCGTGGCTTAACAATCAACCAACCATGGAAAGGTAAGCCCGACACCTGGAAATCACAACCTCAGAATTCATTTTTTATACATTTTTTTTCCTGGTTACAAAGGTAAAACAATTGCCATAAGTAAATATAAAACAAAGCAGAGACAGTGAAGGTATACCTAATTCTAGTTGCTCCTGAGATAATCCCTGTTAATAGTTTGTGTGTAGCAACCTACGGTGAAAAACTATGTAAGAATCTGGGGTGCTGAGTAGTCCCTTCCAACATTCTAGGAGTCTGTGACTTCAGGAGACGCCGGGAAAAAATGTGTGGGAACAGTGTCTCTCTGTGGTTTCCTATGGTACTGCACCACACTGTCTCCTAAACGCCAACATTGTCAAAAACTACCTCTGAAAGGAAGTGGAGGGGTCATGCTCTATTAGACATTTTCTCCCCATGCTACAAAATAATTAGAAAATTGTTAACCCTGTCCACATAAAAATTTAATATTTTCATTTTATTAAAGGAAAATAGAAAGATCAAGGCTGTCAGTAATAGCTGCAGACCACTTCTTTCCTGGGTGATCAGAAAGTGCTATTGCTGAAAGGGGCTTTCAGTATGAGGCTGAATTGTGATGGGCTGGCAATGTTTAACAACCAGTCGTCAGGGGGGTAGGGCTAATTTGTAGCATTTGCCAATTTCTGTGCCATAAATACTTTTCATCATAGCTGATTTCAATCTACCAACACGATGTCATGGAAATGCAGAGTTAGGGAGACATGTGTGGTAGCAAGCCATTATATAGTATTTCCATCACACAGACACAGTAGACATAAAGAATGAAGAATTTAGATATCGTAGCACGTAGTGAAAGTATTAGGAAGGGACTAGGTTTCCCTTTTTAAAGTGAACTTTTAATTTTGGAGTAGTTATATAGTTATTATTAGATTTACAGAGAAGTTGCAAAGGTAGTATTTCTTATATGCCTTTCATTGCATTTCTCTTAATATCTTTTATAGTAAGGTACATTTGTCAAAACTAAGAAATTAACATTGACATGTTACTATTAACTAAACCACGAACGATTCGGATTTCACCGGTTTTTGCACTCATGTCCTATTTCTGTTCCGGGATACAATCTAGCATACCACATTGCATTCAGATTACCTTTGTTTTTAATATAACTTATTTAATTTTAAGTTTATACGATTTAATTTTAACAAAGTCTGTTTCAAAACTGGCTCAATAAATTCTGGAAAACTAAGCAATCAGCTTTTGGGAACAGGTACGAGCTCACTCCAGCACATCCCTGCACTGATTTTTGTAAGTCAAAAAGGATAGAATATTAAAATTTCCTGATGGCTCAAACTATAGATCATCAGCATCTCAGGGGGTGAATCCAGTGGTTTGTTTGTTTTATTTTTTTATTTTTTATTTTTTTAGACGTAGTCTCGCTCTGCTGCCCAGGCTGGAGTACAGTGGCATGATCTTGGCTCACTGCAAGCTCCGCCTCCTGGGTTCACGCCATTCTCCTGCCTCAGCCTCCTGAGTAGCTGGCATTACAGGCACCCGCCACTACACCCGGCTAATTTTTTTGTATTTTTAGTAGAGACAGGGTTTCACCGTGTTAGCCAGGATGGTCTCGATCTCCTGACCTCATGATCCGCCCGCCTCAGCCTCCCAAAGTGCTGGGATTACTGGCATGAGCCACGGCGCCCGGCCAAATCCAGTGTTTTTAAAAGATCCAGGGTAGATGGTCCTTAAGTTCATCCAGGGACCAGGACCTCTGCAGAGATGAGGACACGAGGCCCAGCACAATTAAACGACTTTCCCATGGCCACACGGCAGGGCAGTATTGGCGCCCAGCCCCAAACCCTGGTCTCCAGATTTCCTTCCTCATACCACACTGTGTCAAGTGGGTGAAATTTGTAAGGATGAAACTGTGTCTGTGTCTCAACCCAGAGATTTTGATTTCTCTTAATCAGGGGAAATGATATTACTCTAATAGCTCAGCCACCCTGAGGCCCCAGATCATTGGAGAAAAAATTCAGGCTAAGAATTCATCGTGGTAGCTTTGTGAGTAGACTAAAGACCGTCGGATCATATACTCCATCTTTTAAAAAAGGGTGAATTTTATGGTATGTGAATAATATCATAGTCTTTTAAAAATTCCTAATAAGAGACAATCTACAAAATAACCTGCCCATTACTCCTCAGAACTGTGAAGGTCATGAAGAACAAAGAAAGTCTAAGAAATTGTTCCCAGCAAGAGGAGCCTATGGAGGCAACATTGAAAAATGTAATGTGGCACCCAGAATGGGATCCTGGGACAGAAAAAGGACATTGGAGAAAAACTGAGAAGATGTGAATAAAGATGAACTTAATGAATAATATTCCATGAATACTGGTTCACTAATTGTGCCAAAAGGACCATTCCAGTGTAAAATGTTAATAAAGGACACACTGGATATAGAGGATATAATTCCATAAGTCTAAAACTGTTCTGAAAGTAAAGCTTTATCATGAAAAAATTAAAGAATTCATAGAAGGAAAAACAATATATGGCAAGCCATCAACGCTTTCAGGATGTCACTTTTTATTTGCTTGTAAAATGTGGCATTGTTCCTTGGGATTTTTTTTTTTTTTTTTTTTTTTGAGATGGAGTCTTGCTCTTGTAGCCCAAGCTGGAGTGCAATGGCGCAATCTCAGCTCACTGCAACCTCTACCTCCTGTGTTCAAGCGAGTCTCCTGCCTCAGCTTCCTGAGTAGCTGGGATTATTACAGGTGCCTGCCACCATGCCCGACTAATTTTTTGTATTTTTTTTGGAGACAGAGTTTTGCTCTTCTTGCCCAGGCTGGAGTGCAATGGCGCAGTCTTGGCTCACTGCAACCTCCGCCTCCCGGGTTGAAGCAATTCTCCTGCCTCAGCTTCGCGAGTAGCTGGGATTACAGGCATGCGCCACCATACCCGGCTAATTTTGCATTTTTAGTAGAGACGGGTTTCACCATGTTAGCCAGGCTGGTCTCGAACTCCTGATCTTGTGATCCACCCACCTCGGCCTCCCAAAATGCTGGGATTACAGGCGTGAGCCACCGCACTTGGCCAATTTTTTGTATTTTTAGTAGAGACAGGGTTTCACCATGTTGTCCAGGCTGGTCTTGAACTCTTGGCCTCAAGTAATCCGCCCACCTCGGCCTCCCAAAGTGCTAGGAGCCTGGCCTTGGATTTTGTGAGTAATCAATCTGGATTTTAATAAATGTAGGTAGGTTTAAAAAAACAAAACATCAAAAGTTAAAGCTGTTTTTTTTTCCTTGAAAATAAAATACATGGTTTAGCCACACGACTCCATGTGGCTAAACCCCTGATGCTTTAAACTTTGCTACCCGAGCTAAGTAGTTCTCAGCAAATCCTCAGATGCTGGTCTTGCTGCTGCATCTGTCTGAACGGTCTTAATCTGCTCTAAAGAACGTTACTCACTCCAAAGCTGAGCATTAAAGCATCTGACCAGCATGGTGGGCAGCAGTAGTGGTTGCTTTTGTGTTATTTCTCCAAGTTTTAGTTAAAAAATAAAAAAGGCTGTGTCCCCTTCCAGGGTTTGACATCTTTCCTACCTTTGAAGACATGATGTTCTTCACTTCCTCGTCTGCTGCGGCGTGTGTCCCTGCGAGGTCTGGGTTACTGCTGCTCATCACCCGGGCCTGCAGCAGCTTTGAACTCACAGCAGCAGCTGATGTGCGTCCATACGTGTGGTAGCTCCGAGGGTCGGGGAGGGCAGTGGGAGCGCCTGCACCCCACCAGGCACAGACATGTCAACAGACAGGGGAACAGAGTTACTTACCGAGTTTAAGAAGGAATTGAGGAGGGATAGGGTAGATGAAAAGCCACTGGATTAGGCCTTGGAATTAGGGTCTTCTTAACGAATCCTGCTTGGGGCAGGGAGGCAATCTTTTGGAGAGAAGTCAATGGGGCAAAAGGCACCAGGGAGTAATGGAGATTATGGTAAATAGCCAACCCATGCCTCTTACAACAGCAGGGGGTACTACTGGCTCCAGTCTATTACTGCCATCGGGAAATGGACCCCAGGGTTGCTAGAGCTTCTGATTTCTCATGAGAAGCTAAAAATGTGGACATTTTTAATTTATCAATATTTAAATGACAACTTTACAATTCATGCAGTGAGGTTTTCGCGGATTCAAAAATCCATAGAGTCATCTGAACCTTGTGAGGATTACTGTATATGATGTATACAGTACCGTTTTTCATCTTTAAATGTTGACATGTTTTCACAAGTGGTTATGGGAGTCTTTGAGATGTTACTATTTTTTATTTTTTTTTGAGACAGGGTCTCACTTTGTCCTCCAGGCTGGAGTGCAGTGGCATGATCTCGGCTCACTGCAACCTCCACCTCCCAGGTTCAAGCAATCCTCTTGCCTCAGCCTCCTGAGTAGCTGGGACTACAGGTGCCTGCCACCACGCCTGGCTAATTTTTGTATTTTTTATAGAAATGGGCTTTTGCCATGTTGCCTAGGCTGGTCTTGAACTCCTGAGCTCAAGTGATCTGCTCACCTTGGCCTCCCAAAGTGCTAGGATTACAGGCATGAACCACTGCACCCAGCCACATCCCTAGTATTTTTAAAAACTCAATCAAATTTTCAGATTTACTAGAAATGAGGCTGCACAGACCAACAAAAGTGTCATATTTATTTGGGCCTGCAATTTTGTGAACTCACCGACACTAATTTTTATATCATGCTGACAAGAAGTTCTACTGGATTATTACCTAAGTAAATAATTAAGAAGAGTTGGGGAAATGCATTACTATTATCTCAATAGTTTAGTTTGAGGGAAATGTGAAAAGGGATTTGTTTTAATAACACAAAGTTTAAGAACCACTGCCATTGGATATATATATTATTTCCTTTATTATACTAGAATCCTAGGCATCACTCACCACTTCTCCATCTTAAAAAAGAGATTCTCAGCTGAATCATAAATTAGCAAGAGGGTAAAGACCAGTGAGGGATTATCAAATGGGCAGACAAAATAAAGTGTTTAGAGCATAAAAAGAGTCAAGGAAGGAGGAAGAAAGATCTATAAAGAAACACATAATTTCAGTATTCATGTAAGTTTTGTATTGTCCTGAAAACTAAAATGGAATTTTAGGGTGTTTGTTTGTTTGTTTGAAGAGATGGGATCTCGCTCTGTTTCCCAGGCCAGAGTGCAGTGGTGCAATCACAGCTCACTGCAGCCGTCAATTCCTGGGCTTAAGTGATCCTCCTGCCTCAGCTTCCTGAGTAGCTGGGATTACAGGTATGTGCCACCACGCTCTGCTAATTTTTATATTTTTTGTAGAGACAGGGTCTCGTTATGTTCCCTGGGCTGGTCTCCAACTTTTGGCTCCAAGTGATGCTGCCATCTCAGCCTCCTAGAGTGCTGGGATTGTAGATGTGAGCCACTGCACCCAGCATAGGATGTTTCATTTTGGATTACACTGCAGTGGGGTGGAGGTGGTGATGCCCTGCCCACCAGAGTCCCACACGCAGGGCAACTCTACCTGACTTGGGCACGTCCCTTTGCACCTCTGGCAGGCGGAAGACGTAGTGCACGTAGGAAGCCAGCAGGCAGTTCCTCCCATGCTGGTCCTTGCTCAGGTCCTTGCTGTTGTGCAGACTGTTGGCGATGGCCACCACGGACTCGAAGGCAAACTGGGAGAAGTTGGCTGAGGAACCAAGAGAAAAATGGGTAGTCCCACAGCTGGTCCTTAAGGGGCCCGAGGTGGAAGTTTCTCCAGGACAGTGACAATGAGTCCTGACCGCTGACCAATTTAACTAGGCCTGGAAAGGGTAAATGGTTTTGGTGAGCTCTGGCGTGCTGGCTGTGAGTACCACAGATGCCTCCACATTCCCTCCTTTGACCTCCCTCCTCCTGCCACTGAGTAGCATTGATGGTTTTTAATGACAAAGACATAAGACTATCCAGATGTCTCCCTTCTCTAAGCCAGGTTGTAAACTGATGCCACTCAGTGGGGGCTGCAGACGGACATGACCACTATCACCTGGTTGCCACTGAGAAATGCAGAATCTCAGGCCCCACCCCAGAGGGTGTATTAATCAGGCTCTGCATCTTTATGTGACTGCTGTGGACACTACGATTTGAGATGTGCTGCACGACCCCGATTCTTATACAGATTAACCTAAAAATGTTTGCATATCAAATCATAACCACAGTGGCCACGCACATTTGATTTACTGCACAGACCCTCTTGTTACGGTGCCCCACGCCTCTGTAGTTTGGCTCCAATATACTTATCTAACCTTGTACCCTTTTTGGCTCACTTCAACTTCCCTTAAAATGAGGCAGTCATTGTATTGTCCCATCATGCCTGCTCTCTTACCTCTGAGACTTTGCTCATTCTGTTGTCCTCACCTAGAAAGCCCTCCTCACTCCTATCCACAAAATCCACCAACCCTGGGAATCTCAGCATAAGTCCCACCTTCTGCATGAAGCCATCTGATTCCACACAGTACAGGGCCCAAGTGAAACTGAGTTATGTGATTCTCCAGCTGTGTCTGGTGGTAAACTGTCTCTCTGTGAAAGCTGGAATCCTTCCCATGAAAAGTGCATTTCTCAAATTTTTTGTGCCCCCACTGTGCTTTCCATTGCATAGACACAGAATAGGTTCTGAATAAATGCTTGTAGGCTAGCCGCCTCTACTTACTCTGCCTGTGCCAACAGCCCGTGGTCCCCACACCACAAGGTGGCAACTTGCTACGGAGAAGCTGCTCAAAACATAGAAATATTTTTGTCTCGTGAACAAGTCTGTATTAACTAGCTGGAACATACAAAGCAGTGTGCCACATATGTGGGGGCACAGAAAGCAATCGAAGGAGGGCAGAGCTCTGCAAGAATCTAGCTGGAGAGGCAACCGCTACATGGATGAAAAGTTAGCCTCCAACACAGGACGTTTGATCTGTGGAACCACAAAAGATGCATATCAGGGTACAAAGCAGAATGAGAGATTAAGAGGACACGCCGCTCCCTGGCTCTAAAAGCTCCCTCACTTCATTGTCCCAGCCCACTCCCACATGTGCTTCTGTTCCACCACCAACTGTGCTGTCGACTTTCTTCTTGATACTCCTACACTTTTCTGGTTCTCTGCTGTGCCACGCTCATCTCATTGCCCCTATTCTGTCGGTTTTCACTCTATCCCTTCTTCAAGGCCATCTCTTCATGTGGACCTCCTGCATCCTCCCAGGTGGATGTTTTCTCACTCTCTCCTCTGATACCACCCTCCCCACCACCACTGCAAAATTTAGCTGTGTCCCTTTGAGGGCTCTTGTCCTGTGCTGCTGACTCTTGGCCATATTATAAGTCCTCCGAGGTCTGAGATGCTCTTGGTTATTGTCACGAAGCCTACAACTTGTAGTACAGTACTGGGCATATGGATGGTACCCAAAAGACGTCTGCTGGACTGGAAAGCAAAGAGCTATACAGGCACAGCTGAAAATGGTGGCAAATAAAGATGCCCTAAACCAGCCAGTCTACCCTGGAGGAGTTAGGAGAAACCTGGACTCTGGTCATGCCTCCAGGATAAGCTTTTGAGATTATTTCTAAGGGAAAATGTACACACTGTATTTAGTGTTAATTTGTTAAAAGTAAGCATTTAAAATAGACCGTAAGAGAGAGAACAGACGAATTCTAGGGGGAAGGATGAATAGGGAGTGACTGCTAAAGGGTATGGGGTTTCATTTGGAGCTGATGAAAATGTTATGAAATTAGATTGCAGCGATCATTGCACAACCTTGAGACTATACTAAAAACCACTGAACTATACACTTTAAAATAGTGAGTTTATGTTTTAACTTTAAAAATTGATTGCATTGTATTTCAATTTAGAGAGTTCCTTCCCTCCATTTAACACAGGTTGTCTTACTTTAAAATGTTCCATTTCCTGTTAGTCAAGAAAACAAAAATATCTTCAAGGTAAAATAAATTCATCAATTACCAGAAATGGAATTTGAAAGACTGCCTATAACCATTTAATAAAGTTTACAGAAAGCTATAACATTAAGAACCCTATTTTAATGTTTGTGTTTCTTTCCAACATGCAGAGAGTCTCAAAAGAAAAAAATAGCGCAAGACTTGGCCTCCCTTGAACACACATCATCGGTGGAAAGGAAGATCACATTGGCCTCTGGATTTCTGGAAAGTCATTTTTCATTAAAGAAGGCAGTGCTTGCTTGCTCCTGCCTCCTCCCAGCCCGGCCCTGCAGGTTCATACCTGTCTGGCCAGCGATGACCATGGGCTGCACGGACAGCTGGAAGAGCTTGTCCAGCACCAGGTGCAGGAAGAGCACGAGCGGCTCCAGGCGGGAGGAGTTCAGGCAGATGATGCTGAGCTTCAGCTCATGCTCCAGTGCCGTCTCACTGATTTTCTGATCCAGCACGCGGATGGGGAAGGTCACCTGGCTCTCCAGGGAGTGGCAGAGGGTGAAGAACTTCTCCAGGTGGTTGTCCTGGGAAGGGAGAAGGCAGGCCCCATGGGGTTTTATACCATCAATGGTCACCAGTGGATTCACAAACACAGTCTAATAGCTCTTCATGGGTAGAATCTCTTATCCAGCGTTTCAGACCAGAAGGTCTAAGACATGATGTTTCAGACCGAGGTCATGAACTTCTTTGTAGAATGTGGTGCATGAAATTGAACCTTTCAACAATTATGAGCTAAAGAAGAAATAATTTAGGCTCTGACACGTTCTGTAAGCAGAGGTCAGCATACCATGTAAGCATACTGCCAAGAGAGGGGTCTCAGCACATGCAGAACTCAGACAGTGGCAGGTAAAGGAGGGAGTATGGAACTTCTTTTCAAAGGCTGGTAAAGTGGCAGAGTTACAGAGGGAAAAGAGGTAACAGCAGATGAGAGTTTCAAATCAAGTCTCACTGCAAAGTTTCTCAACCAACAGTGCAGATACTAGGTTCTTTCCTTCAGGTGCTCAGCGGTTTTGAAAGGTCTTTCTATTCCAGTGACAAATGAAACCTAAAGAGATTTGCATGTCCCCACAAAGAACTAAAGGATTATTTTTTATTTATCTGTAGACAAGGATTTTCAGCGATGTTTTATTGTCCTGTCCTTCAAAGGCTCCTCTGCTGCACCTTTACCTTCATTATTAACCTTGGCATTCCTTACCTGGGTGTGCACAGAAGAAACAGCTTGCACTTCAATATTAAATACTCCCTTATGTCCTTCAGCCCACTTAATGGGAGGATTCTGTAATGGGACTTTCTGTGTTAAAGAAAAAAAAAGAAAAGATTAGCAATCCAATTCCCTTTTCTGATTACTAACAAGCAATGCAGAGCAACTTGACTGGAAATGTCAGGGTTATACAAATACAGAACTCTCCTGAAACCTAATCTAACTGTTCTTGGAGTCAGGAGCCCTGGATTTAACTTCAATTCTACACCAAACTAGTTATTATTTATGTATTTATTCATTCCTTTTGAGACGGTCCCACTCTGTCGCTAGGCTGAAGTACAGTGGTGCAATCACAGCTCACTGCAGCCTCGACCTCCTGGGCTCAAATGATCCTCCCATCTCAGCCTCTGGAGTGGCAGGGACTACAGGCACACACCACCACACTACGCTAATATTTTCATCTTTTGCAGAAATGCGGTTTCACCATGTTGCCCAGGCTGGTCTCAAACTTCTGGGCTCAAGTGATCCGCCCACTTCGGCCTCCCAAAATGTTGGGATTACAGGTGTGAGCCACTGTGCCCTGCTTCAAACTAGTTATTTTTACTTAGACGAGTCAATTAAACCTTCTGGGCCTTAGTGTTCTGCTGTCATGCTGTGAGAAGAGGGTTGAACTGTGTGATCTGTCTCTGAGTTCCAAACCAGCATTGATGATTCTGGATTGTAGGAATTAAAATAAATTAAGATCCCAGCAATTTCCCCATTAATCAGAATTGTCAGGACAAAGTATAGAATATCTTTACAAGACATGACATTTTGGTGTTTTGGAGTACCCGATATTACTTTCCCTTTTACCACAGTTTTTCCAAGTGTTTGCAACACGTTTCTAGGCCAGCTCGGCTCCTGCTTTAGTTACTCAAAGTGACTCTTTTATACTGTTTATATATCAATACCTTTGTAGGCCTTAGAGACAGTTTCTTGCCTTAAATTCCCACTGCAATTGCATTCCTTTAGAGATGTCCTGCAGTGTTGAGTGAGGAGGGCCTCGCCTAGGTTTGTATGTCTTTCACTGTAATGGAAGGTAGATGTGTACATGGGATGGAGACCTTTAAAGCCATCTGAAGCAGTCACAAGCTGGGGCGCAAAGTGGGCTGTAGCCTACACACACGTTCTGTTTGAAGTATTAGGAACTTTAAAAAATTAGTTACCAATATTTGAAAGCCTGAAAATTTCCTATAAAAGACTGCTTTTCTAACTTCATTTGAGTACTGGAAGAAATGAAAAAATTGGCCTTATATCCTAGCATGTCACCAATCTGTAGAGTGAAGGGAACAGCTGTGACCTTCAGATGGGGAAGAGACAATCTCCAGAGTGAACAGATGCCACCAGAACGAGGCATTCATTTATGTTGCTCATCTGGATCCTGTGGGCACTTAGTTTGCCATCTGTGATCTAAAATAGCACTGTCCAGTGGAAATATAACGTGAGCTATAGATGTAATTTAAAATCATCTACTGGCCACATTAAACAAGTAAAAAGGGGCCGGGCATGGTGGCTCACACCTATAATCCCAGGACTTTGGGAGTCCAAGGTGGGAGGATCAGTTTGAGACCAGCCTGAGCAGCATAGCAAGACCCTGTTTCTACTGAAAAAAAAAAAAAAAAATTAGCTGGGCATGGTGGTGCATGCCTATAGTCCCAGCTACCAAGGAGGCCGCAGTGAGAGGATTGCTTGAGCCTATGAGTTCAAGATTACAGTGAGCTGTGATCACGGCAGTGCACTGCACTCCAGCCCGAGTGACAGATCAAGACCTTGTCTCTAAAAAAAAAAAAAAAAAAGGAACATGTGGAAGTAATATTTCATTTAACTCAATATAGCCTAAAGACTGTTTCAGTATGTAATCAATGTAAAAAATTATTAATATCATATTTCACATTTTTCCCCATGAAGTTTTTGAAATCTGGTGCATATTTTCCTTATAGCACATATCTCAGTTTGAACCAGCCATGTTTTCCTCAGCCACATGTAGGTAGTGGCTATCTTATTAGACAGTGCAGGTTTAAAGGACACTAACAGAGGCTAAGGGTATATCTATAAACACAGCAAAGCGCAAGTAAGAAAAAGGAATTAATGTTTACTTAGGAACTGAGTTTGCTGTTTGGCAAGCATTATCTCATTAACGCTTACAGCAGCCTTAGAGGCAGATATGCAGATATGGGCTCAGTTTCATCTTCGAGACTCAGAGAGGGTGGCCGGGCGTGGTGGCTCACCCTTGTAATCCCAGCACTTTGGGAGGCCAAGGCGGGCGGATCACGAGGTCAGGAGATCGAGACCACAGTGAAACCCCGTCTCTACTAAAAATACAAAAAATAGCCGGGCGTGGTGGCGGGCGCCTGTAGTCCCAGCTACTCAGAGAGGCTGAGGCAGGAGAATGGCGTGAACCCGGGAGGCGGAGCTTGCCGCGAGCCGGGTTCGCGCCACTCCCCCCCCCCGGGGGGAAAGAAGGGGAAGCCGCCTCCTAAAAAAAAAAAAATAAAAAAAAAAAAAAAAAGACTCAGAGAGGGTAAGCAACTCACCAACATTCACACAGCTAGGGAGTGGCAGAATCTAGACTTTGGACACGGATTTGTCTCTCTCCAACACTCAGGTCTTTCCTATAGCTTAAGAAGAGAATAGGGGGTTCTAAGAAACTAGAGTGTGCAACTTGATGATGAGAAGGTCGTTTTGAGGGCTACTGAAAGGTGTTGATGTCCAAATCATAAAGACCAATCAGGGAAATGTCTGTGGACATACTCAGACTGCCCCTTAGATGGCTTTGATGAGAGAAGTTTTGCTTTACCAGACACACGCCTGTGGTCCAGGGCAAAAGTCGGTTCTCTCTTTACGGAAAAAAGAAAATATAGAGGAAAACAGCCGGAAGTGAGGTGGTAGATGGAGAAAGAACAGAGAAGAAAGTTGACTGGAACGGTTGAAACTAAATTCAAATTTCGGCAAAATTCTTCAACTTAAAATTGCAAGGAAAACAAAAGAGATGGAGGATCTGTAGATTAAAAGCATCTCCAGAGACATATCAATCAACAGCAGTGTGTGGACCTTATTTGAATACCAATTTGGAAAAGCAAGCATCAAAAATATATCATTAGTGGGATAATTAAAAATTTGATCAGTGACTGAATATTTGATGATACTAAGAAATTACAGTTAAAATTTTAAAGTATAACAATGGTATTGTGACAGTTAAAAACAAATCCCTTATCTTTTAAGATGCAGACTAAAATGAAATATGATATCCGAGATTTACTTCAAAACAATGCTTATTGATGTAAACCTATGCAAGGAACTGAGAAGTGGGACAGCAGTGTGACAGCTGGTGCAGTCAGGGTGGACAGTCCCCTGGGCTCCCTTTATTTATTTTTTATTTATTTATTTTGAGCTGGAGTCTCACTCTGTCACCCAGGCTGCAGTGCAGTGGTGTGATCTCGGCTCACTGCAATCTCCACTTCCCAGGTTAAAGCGATTCTCTTGCCTCAGCCTCCCAAGTAGCTGGGATTACAGGCACCTGCCAGCATGCCCGGCTAACTTTTTTGTATTTTTAGTAGAGATGGAGTTTCACCATGTTGGCCAGGCTGGTCTTGAACTCCTCACCTCAAGTGATCTGCCTGCCTCGGCCTCCCAAAGTGCTGGGATTACAGGCACCCAACACCAGGCCCAGCTAATTTTTGTATTTTTAGTGGAGATGGGGTTTCGCCACATTGGCCAGGCTGGTCTTGAAATCCTGACCTCAGGTGATCTGCCTGGGCTTCCCTTTAAATGGGTGCAATGCAGCAGAGTGGATGGACAAGAGGAAGTGCCAGAAACAGGAAGTAGGAAAGGCTATTAGCATCGGGACTGGTAGGGGAATAAATACCTTGGTATCTACCAGAGGGCTGTGACAACTGACCCAAGAAAGAAACGGATGGAATCTGGTCTGGGAATCTTTTATAAGGATCCTTGAAGGGAGCAGTTGTTCATTACGATTGGCCTTAGTTTGCCTCCTCTTCTATAATACATTATTCTGGGAATCCCTCTGTGGTAGATAACGCAAGGTTATGCTGCCTTGGGTGTAGGTTGCAGCTACTAAACATTCTGATTTGGTAGCATTTAAAAGAATGAGGTTTCACAGTCAGTTATTCCTCCCATCCTATCAGAACAATGTGCTGCTCTCTGAGAACACAGTGAGCACCCATGGCCACATGGGAATGAAAAGTGGGTCTGGGAAGGTGGTCCAAGACTACAGCTGGACAAGAAACAGCTGATGGCCAGCTTGCCAATTACCTCAGCAGAATGCATGGAGTAGTTGGGTGGCAATTTTTCCAAGGCAACTGGGAGACAGTAGGATCCAGTTTGAAGACGTTCATTTAAGAGAATTGGCAGCCACTGAAACAGATGATGTAAATAATAAAGTGGTATTTATTACAGCATATAATTCTGGCAATTTATCTAGCTCGCAATAATCAAATGCAACTAAACAGTGATTAGATATTGACCAGTACTCTTTTTGGCAGTAATTTCTGTCCAGTTCTTTGCATTTTAAATGTCTGAGAGCTCCTGAAATGGTAATATTGATGATTTATTGCTTTTGGAGCTAAAGCAGTAGCATTTTTCTCTGTAGGCAATGTTCGTATGTGTCTGAAAAACATCAGTGTTTATTTTACCTTTTATATTTTTTAAGGAAAAAATTGTTTCTTCTTGGGGGACAAAGCTAGTTCTATACGTGAAGCATGGATATTAAATTTGGAAAGAGTGAACATTGCAACGCTTTTTAAAAAACAAATGAGTATTCTTCCAATATCTATCACCCACTAGCTTTCCATTCCTGAAATTTGACATTTGCTAAGGCAAATCATTTCTGCCTCTTGCTATAATGTGGCTTAGCATGTTTTGCTACTTCTGACTGGAAAAAATCAAGTGAGTAGAATTTGGTTGTTTATCTCTGCGGGGACCTCAGATGCACCAACAACTGCAGTGTGAGTCAGCAGGCTGGAAACGACTCACTGAATATCCCAGGAGAGATTCCACGGAGGCTCCTTGCTTCTGCTGACAGCTGATGTGGTAGAAGGTGAACAGGAGGTGGTGATTTACCGTGAGCTTAGCGGGGAGCTTAATTTTCACTTCTTCATAAAAGTCAGGAGACCTGTTTCAAAAGCACATTATACACAAATAACTTTTAGCAAGAATGATGACTTCTCTGATTGTAAAACGCCACAGCCCCTTTGCTCCTCAGAATTTGCCTGGTGTTTTGCTTTTCATTTTACATTACTCTGCTCTGAAGCTGGAAGTCCCTGAGACCAAGCTGATGTTATTAGATACACTTCCCTTACATAAAACTGTTCAAGAACTAAAGGCTTTGTCAGGGAAAAACAAACAAACAAAAAAACAAACTCCCCGACACAATGGAAAACTCCAACAACTTAATTTGAAGAAAGGATGAGGTTTGGACTCCTGCTGTGACCTCCTTTTTCCATCTCTACCCAAGGAACCGAGCCGAGCACCTAGTTGCACTCATCAAAGAGTAGAAGCAAATGAACGAGGCAGGAGGAAAAAGGAACCGGATTTAACTGCATTATGAAGCCCTAGGCGCTTCATTAATTACGAAGTACATTATGTACATTGTAATGTAATGTAGGTATGTAACGTACATTACCTCACGTAATCCTCATCCCAATCCCAGAATGTGCTTAAATGAAGGACTTAATTAGGCCCAGGTTATCAGGCCTGGATCAAACCCAATTCTGTCTGACACTGTGCAGATGCCTCTCCCTTCCCTGTGGGACATGAATAACAGGGTAGGCATTATTCCATGACTCCATTTGCCGTTGGAATAATGAGTGTTCCATTTCTCCTTTGGTCAGCCTAGGCAGGCAGTGGGGCAGGTGTCCAGTGGAGCGGATACAGACGCACAGGGCAAGGGGAGCCGGATTGTGCTTCTGGCCCTCTCTAGTGTCTCAAAGCAAGTTAGGAAATGTGTTTCCTTAATTAATGTAATACACCCTCTTTGCATCATACTAGAATAGAAGCTTCTGGAAAAGTCAAAACTATATTGGTTCTTGAAGACACGTTCTTCTCTCAGTCTTGGTTAATGGCAAAGTTATACATCTTCAACACAGAGTCACGGAACTGGCATGGATTTCCTTTGCCCCTCAGTCCCTGAATTATAAAAATAGTTAGGAGGAACCACCCAGGGGACTTGGAAAATCCAGGGGATGATGAAACCACCTTGGCGTATATTTAGAATGCTGAAATAGACTTACTTATTATGGTATGTAACGGCTGTGTACACTTCCTGCAGAAATTCAGGCCCGTTGGACTTTCCAAAGATGACCTGTTCACCAGGAGAGAAAGGATCAAATTATCAGTAGCATTTGGGTACATCAGATTGACTATCATCAGGCCAACAGGACGTTCTGGTCTCATAGAGCTGCATTTTGTATAATTAAGAGTGCTGGGTTGGCCAGGAGAAGTGGCTCACACCTGTTCTCAGCACTCTGGGAGATCGGCGTGGGAGAATGGCTTGAGCCCAGGAGTTGGAGACCAGCCTGGGCAACATGGCGAAACCTCATCTCTACAAAAAAATACAAAAACGAGCCAGGCACGGTGGCACATGCATATAGTCCCTGCTACTCGGGGGCGGAGTCAGGAGGATCGCTTGGGCCTAGGAAGCAGAGGCTGCCGTGAGCCGAGATCGCACCATTGCACTCCAGCCTGGGCAAGAGTGAGATCCCGTCTCAAAAAGAAAAAAAAGTGCTGGGACTACAACTGGCCCAAGCACACCAGTGCAGAGGAACTGGCTATGAAGGGTGAAATGAGGTTCCAAGGGGCTATATTAGTGACCAAGGGCCACATGTTTGTGAGATTAGAAAACCAGTACTCTCTCCACTCTGCCTCACTGCCTAGAGGTCTATCCAACAGGCCAAAGTTACATACTTTTGCCTTGAGTGAGAAATCCCCAGTTCCAGGTTCCTCTCTCTCCAAACATACAGACCTAGTCACTTAGGTGATTTGAATCTCCATTGCCTTATCTACATTTGTGCTGTGTAGAAAAAGATAGCTCCTTGGGCCTGAAGCAGCATTTAGGTTGCATTACGAACAAGTGCACTCACCTTTGTGCAGAGAAAAAAAGCTCTTTCCTCTAGATGCAGTAATCCCAGCACCAGAACCCATGGCTCAGTGAATGGAGAACAGACTGGACTTTAGCCCACTGTCACCCTTGGCTGGGCATCTTGGCTGCCACAGGATCTGCACAAGCATACCTGGTACTCCTGGCAGTGGCCTGCCAGGGGCCTGAGCAGAGAGCACTAAGAGGACCCCACCTCTGTCTTAAGACACCTTGCACTGGGAAGAC
The DNA here is from genome assembly GCF_009828535.3 of Hylobates moloch. Taxonomy (NCBI): domain Eukaryota; kingdom Metazoa; phylum Chordata; class Mammalia; order Primates; family Hylobatidae; genus Hylobates; species Hylobates moloch. The sequence goes on from NW_026652294.1 coordinate 78,410,264, forward strand.
AGATGGGGCATGAGGAGAAAGGTTTTTTCTTTTTTTCTTTGGGTGGGACATTAAGAGAAAGGTTTCTTTTTCTTTTTTTTCTTTTTCTTTTTAGAAAGGTGTATTAACCGAGTGCAGTGGCTCATGACTGTAATCCCAGCACTTTAGGAGGCCGAGGTGGGTGGATCAGCTGAGGTCAGGAGTTCGAGACCAGCCTGGCCAACATGGTGAAACCCCATCTCTACTAAAAATACAAAATTAGCTGGGCGTGGTGGCGGGCGCCTGTAATCCCACCTACTTGGAAGGCTGAGGCAGGAGAATCACCTGAACTTGGGAGGTGGAGGTTGTGGCCATTGCACTCCAGCCTGGGCAAAAAGAGTCAAACTCCGTCTCAAAAAAAGAAAAAAAGAAAGACAGAAAGTTATATTAACTGAATTCTATGACTTACGGGAAATAGTACTAGCTAACCACCATCTCATTTAGTAGGAGATGGTTTAAAAAGTATAAATTCTGGCATTTTGAGTTCCTTGGAGCACACTGCATTTTATTTATATGTATATATATATATAAAATTTGATTTATATTTTGCCTCAGAACAAAGATCCACTCCTAGAAGGTGTGGAGGTGGTGTGTGTTCATAATTACTAGGCAGTACTTTGTATTTATTAGCACTGTGGTCCGAAGCTTGATTAAGTGTGTAACACAGTGTGTGTATAACACAGTGTGTACAGTTTGTGCATGGAAGACACTCAGCAAACATGGTGGACATGTTGAGCCATCTCTTTACTTTGTATGCCTTTAGAGTGGGGTGGTCCTATGGGCACTATGGAAAGACTTTATGATTTTTTGAATCCTCTAAAATGATCTGTATGTTCCAAGCTCACTACAGAATAAGTTGAGAAAGAGATTGTCAAGTAAGACTGACTCTGTTTCCCCATTGATATCCTGGGCACAGAAGCCCGTGCACATGCTGAGCAGTATTGGCCTGGAATAGATGGACTCGTACGCTGATGAGTCCTGGACTCGTGTGAATTCACAGGTGTGTGCAGCCCACCCTGATTCGAGGCAAATGTTCGTTTCCCTCCTTACCGGCATCGCGTTGCTAGCATCTTCTCCACACATAAACTGGATCTTTATTGTAATGTTCCGGGCCGATGCTAGCTTGTTAACAAAGTTCAGCCTCTGTGGGTAGACATAGAGAAGGTTTCTGGAAAAGAAGAGATAAACAATCAATGAAAAAGGTCTAGAGTTTATTTTAACTAAGTTCTTCAGCGAATGCTGAGAATTCCATTCATGGGGTGCTTTTTCCAAAGAAGTTTTTCCTCTCAGAAGTGAATTATTATTGAAGGGAGTGAATTACTTGACTCTTCCTCTTCAGCTGCAGTCATCTGAAAATAACCCCCATCGCTCTCTGTTTTGCTACAAGTAAAGACGTGTCTGCTGCAGCTTAGAAAGTCTTCATGTCTTGGAATGTGGAAATCTGCCTAGAGGTAATTGTATCTCTGATACACAGATAAAGAAGGCAAAAACGGTCCAGCTCATTTTAAATAAAACTCATGGCCGTAGATGATGGCCTAATGTCATTCTTCTCTTTTTTCTTCCTAATCTTTATGTACTAGTTTCCTTTTCTTACTGGCACGACACTTGTATTGGCTTAGCTTTCTGTTCTTATCTAAGACAGCAGCTCAAACCTCCAAGCTCAATTACTGTATAACAACAACAACAATATAAATAATATATCCATCCATTTGACAACTATAGGACAGGTACTAGGCTACTCAGTGCCTGGGTAACTTGCATATATTTTTCTTTCTATTTGCATTACTAGTAGTAGATTCCACTACAATGTAAGTTCCACAAGGACAGGGATTTTTCTCTGATATTTTTGATTCACTGATGTATCTCCAGCAGCTAGAATAGTGCCTGGGACACAGGAGTATTAACTATTTGTTGAATGAAGGAATGAGTATATACATAATTGGTGAAGTATATTCCTGGCTTGAAGAAACAGTAATAATGATACTAACATTTAAACAGGACTTATCCTGATTCAGGCCAATGTTCCAAATACTTCATACTTATTAATTTGTTTAATTCTCATAGCTATCCTATAGGTAGGCACTATTAACATTGTCATCATCCCCATGTTACAAGTGAGGAACAAATGAGATACAGAGATGTTAGGTAATATACCCCATATCATATAACTAAATGGCAGAGCTGGGAATTGAACCCAGACTGTCTAGTTCCAGAGCCATGCTCATAACCACTGTATTCTCTAGATAAGAGCCCTGATAAGCATGGCCTTTTCATACTGTGCTATCCTGACATCTCTCAGGGACAAGTTTGCCTTAATTTTCTAGGTATTAACAGTGGCATGTCAACCTGCATTTCCCAGCCTGTCCCACAGAGCCCTAGTGTTCTGCAAAGTGTTAACAAGTGTAGGGGGAAGGTAGGGGGGTTCAGCAAATGTGGTTGGGACAGACCAGGGCAAAGTGAGATAAACAGGTTACTGTGCACTGAGAATGCCTTAGAAGGAGAAAGACTCTTCTTTCCCCAAATGTTTTCACCTCAGAACTCCTTTCACTTATTTATCCTTTCATGGTAGCTTTTATGAATTTGACATTCTGAGAAATTATTTGGGGAAACATTGAGATAAACTTACCTAGTCACAGAAGAACATCCTACATCAAGGAAAGAAAAGTTAGGGCACAGGGATTCTCTACTCAAATCTCTTGTAAAATAATGAATGCTTTCAGGTATTCGAGAGGAAAAATGATAATTGGAACAATCAAGAACACACAGGAGCCGTTACATTGGATGTGCAAGTTCAAAGGCCATGAAGGCAAATAAATAGTATTCCTAGGTCTCATTTTACCCTCATCTCTCTATTTTGGGTGACTCCCTGGAGGCAGAATGGGGCTGGCCTGGTGCTGGGAGCGAGTATGAGTTGCTGTACCCTGTGACTTTCTGGGCTGATATATCACAATACTCAATGAGCTTCAAATATCAGTGAGGTGTAGGTGGTCTTCCCAGAAAAGTAGACGACAGGCCATGTCACAATGAAGGGATTAGCATAGAATTCTGGGGTGCTCAGGCCAGGAGGCACCTAGACTGAGCTCCAACTTTTAAAGATGAGACACATGATGAATGAGCCACAGAGCAGGCAGAGATCCAGTACAGTGCTGTTTCTACTCAACCATTGGCCATCTTAGCAGCACCGCCCAAATGTTGCTCTGTCTAAACTGAGGCAGCCTAAAACCCTGATGCAGGTAGATATGATTGAGCCACTGACGCTGTCAGGAGTGGACATGGATATAGTAAATGATGACGGAAGACAGTTTACAGTTGGGGTGCAGGGATGCGTGTGGGGTACAAACCCCTCTCTGCTCACTGTTCACTTCTGTTCATCTCCACTGCCTCCAATCAAATAAGCAGAGCTAATGTCTGTTGAGCGGTATTGTGAGAGAGGGGTGGAGGGTGTTCTCTCTGGAGGCAGAGAGCTGAGATTTGAATCCAGCTTTTGCTTCTTTTAGCTGCATGGCCTCTGGCAAGTTACTTAGCTTTTCCAAAGCATAACTGCACCGACCTCAAAGGGCTGTGGTGAGCATTAATGAGCAACAACTGAAATCTAGAAGACTCCTCTAAAAAAAAAAAAAAAGCCTTCTCTCAACAGATAAGTTTTATGACTAGCAGTAGACTTCTATTATTATCATCATTACTATAATAGAAGCACGATATATGCTTCTAAAGGCATGATTTATGACAAGTGATTTACTTCTGTACCTTATGAAGTACAAACTCAGTAAACCTACAGATGTGAACACTGAAAACATACTGAAGTTATATGGCCCCCTAAAAACATAAATGATAGTTATGATGATAATTATTTCCTCCACACGGCTAACAAGCCAGACCCACACTCCAACCTACCTTGTCCCTGTTTCTCCACTCGGAACCACCCTCATTCTCACCTGGACCCCTGCAACCCCTTCTCAATAGATCTTGACTTCTACACTTGCCTCTGACAATGTTCCTCATATATTGGTCAGAAGGATCTTTCAAAAATGTAAAATAAATGATGTCAGGCCCCCACAAGGGTTTCCCAAGCTTTTTCTCATAGGTCCTACATGACCTTGCCCTTGGCAACGGCTCTGACCTTAACGTTCATCATTCTCCCATGCTGGCCTTTTTTCAAACCCAGGACATTCCAAACTTATTCCTTCCTTCGTCCCTTCTGTTCCCCAGAGGGCTTCCCCATTCACTAAATGGCTGGTTCTTCTCATCTTTGGGGTTGAGCTCATATGTCATATCTTCTGAGGTCTTCCCTACCATTCTATTTGATTGATCCATTCCACTTTCACACACACACTCCCTCTTTCATAATCAAATGATTATCATATACACAGATGATTATGAAAGTAATGTGTGCCCATTTTTTCAACCTTGCATAACATAAAAGTACATAAAAGTATAAAGAAAAGAATAGCAACCACCTACTATACCACTGCACCGAGGAAGATCACCATCAAGACTTTAACATATTTCCATTTAGCCTTTTCCCCACTATACATCAAACTTTCTTTTTTCAATTTTTGAGACAGGTTCTCACTCTGTTGTCCAGGCTGGAGCGCAGTGGTATGATCACGGCCTACTGCAGCCTTGACCTCCTGGGCTTCAGTGATCCTCCAGCCTCAGCCTCCCTAGTAGCTGGAATAGTAGGCATGCATCATGACACCTGGCTAATTTTTAAATTTTTTGTAGAGACAGGGTCTCACTATGGTGCCCAGGCTGGTCTTGAACTCCTGGCCTTCAGTAATACTCCTGCCTTGGCCTCCCAAAGTGCTGGAATTATAGGCATAAGTCACTATGCCCAGCCACATTAAACATTTTTATCATACTATATGTACAAAGCTTTATCTTTTTTTATGCCACTAAATGTTATTCAGTTATGACCATTTCTCCAATGTGACTATTCTTAGGAAACATGATTTTAATGGGTGCATGGTATTGCATATTCTGAATAGGCCATAATTTATACTGGTCTCCTCTAAAAATAAGTGTTCACATTATTTCCTTGTTTCAGTTAGAAACCTGTGATGAACACTTTATATATCTTGCCCCTCTGCAGTGCAGGTACTTTTGGAGGAATCCCTTTATATTCTGCAATGCTCAACTTCATCATCTTTGAATTAATTTGAAGATGCCAATCAACCTTTCTTGAATGCTGTGTTTGAAGGAATAATGAGCCAGAGTTTGTGAAGGTGCTTTGAAGTCGCTGGATGAAAGGGATTGTGTAAATCATAACAGTAGTAGCCCTGCCAGACCGCTCGCACCACACTTGTCTCTTACACTCCAATACAGGGGCACTGCCACCCATTCCCATGCACCCCCACCACTGCTCAGCAATTTTGCATGTTGCTTCCAAAGGGGTTGCTCACCCCTGTATCCAAACATCACCACCACAGATATTCAGTGTCATGCCCCACAATGCCAGCACGCCCCACCAACCACACAGCTGGAAGGAAACTTCAAGATAATGTGCTCCAACATCCCATTTTTGAAGGTCAGGAAACTAACTCCCAGAAAGGTTAAATGAGTTTGCCTAGAATTTCTTTTAAGGAGATGCATTTCCTAAGGGTCATCATATTTCTAAATCAGTAAGAGTGCTAAGTAATATGTTTGGTTAAATCTGCATGCTTTAAAGGAAACGAATACAAGAGAATAATTATGTTTTCTTTTGGGAGGGAAGATCTGCCTGCATGGCCAGTAACCCAGAGCCCAAGCCAGACAAAAATAATTATTAATGAACTGATAAACAGGCTTATATGCTTCATATGTGATAAATTAAGGGTCTCATACTAGCCAGAGAATCATGTTATCCAAGTATTTTTGAGAAGACAGCCCATGACCTTAATAATTTGCCACTTGTTATGGCAAAGTTATTTTGAAAGTTTTCTAAGTAACTGAAGGTCCAGCGTATGTGCCAGGCATTTAGTATAATCTTATCTTTCCCCAAACGTGGACAACAGTGGTTTTCTTCAGTCACATATACCACTGCATCGAGAACGGGATATTTGATATTCATCAGCAATTTTCCCTCCAGGACCCCCTCATATGACTTTTCTTGATTACAAACTATTTTGGAAACTCCAAATTCTTTCCACTCATTTAGCAACGAGTCCTCAACTTATTTTTAAGCTGCTGTTACTGAGCAGCTCTGGGGTTAACTTGTGGAATCTGGTCATTTTTAGATCAAATTATCAACCAAACACTCTGCTCTTACCATCTTGGGACCATCTTCTATTTCCTTTGCTGAGAATAGGTTAACCAAGGGACCTTGAAATCATTCAAAGCCACAATACAAAAACATCACTTTGGCTTCTCTCAAGTTTATCCTGCTCTTCATCTGGTGCAAAGAAACAAACAGAAAAACCTGACCCTGTTAATTATTCCCAGGATGACATCAACGTGCTCTTCCATGGCCTACAGCTTGGAGCTGAGCTCAAGGAGCAAGTGAGTTACAGCAAAAAGCACACTGGCCACCTGTTTAAGCAACTGGACACTTTGACACCTCTTTAGCTGAGCTTCTAGGTCAGCCAGCAGGAGAGAAGGAAAGAGGGCTTTGAGAGGAGAGAGGAGCAGCTCGACCAGAGGAGTGAAGGCCCCCATCAGCTGGCTGCTGAGCTCCAGCGTCAACTGGTTGCAGGGATGACCTACAGGGAGAGATTTAATGAGGAGCTGAAGTTGCTGGAGCAAAGTTGGAAGATGCTGCACTCTTTAAGGCAAGTGGGCTTCCAGTGACAAAGGTGATGGATGATGTCACGGTGAGTCAATCATTATTGATCATGTGAGTTGGCCATTATTTTAAGAGATGGGCAAATAGGTCATGGGAATAGGATTCATGAAGCTGGGGTTATTTCTCCTGTGAAAATAGCCTGGTTAAGAAGAGTGGAGGTGCAAATAAACCTTCACAATATGAACGCGTATACATCGGCCATTCCTGGTAATGATAAGCTAAACCATGTTTTGAGTGAAAAACATTGTGCCACTGATACCCACATCTGCCAAGGAGAACATGGAGGACCGATCAGTCATGTGATACAGCCAGAATCCCAAGCCTTCTGCAATCTGAAAATACTTTACTTATGGGCCTTAAAAACCTCAAAGAGAGCCAAAGTATTAGCTGTAGTTGTTCAAGGTCGAACAACCCTTGCTGCTTCTTTTCCTGGGTATCTCTTTGAAAGTGGGACTGAGATGAGTTAAATGGCCAATACTCAGTGTATAATGTTGAGTGAAAATGCAGAAAATAAACTTTTATCTTTGACAGGGCTGTAAATATGCAAAAATTTAATATGTGTTAAGGCTAGCAGCTAGAAAATGACGTGGGAAAGTGAGAAAAGTAGATTTCAAAATAAAATTGGTGTCAATTTTTGTTTGATTTTCGTTACTTCAATATACAGCCTGAAACAAAGTAGTAATATGAAATCTATGCCTTTTTTAAAAAAGGAGGAAACAAAGAAAAAATATTTGCTGATTTTGTGGGCTGCATTTTGAATCTCAGCAGCACCTGTAATTTGAGCTGCTTTTATACCAGGGGAGATGTGACTTATGGAGACTTGTGATTAGATAATGGGTGGAAATGTCCTTCAAAAAATTGCAAAATGCTCTACAAATGTAAGGTGAACAAGTCAATTTCCTCATCTGTAATAAAAGGGATGGCGCCAGGTCTTAAACGCAATGAGGCCTAAGAACTGCTTTGGAAACTGCAAAATATGATACTAATTAAAACAATCTTCTTACCAGGATTGTGTGAACCAACCGAGTGCCTTTTAAAATGCAACTTTATACATTCTGCAGGATTGTAAGATATTATATGTTACCTGGGAAGTCAATCAATCTCTCTGGGATCCTGTCTTCATTATTCCATTTCTCTCAGTCTGTGTCTTTAATTTGTGGATTTCTCTCTGCCTCTCTTTCAGTCTCTCCCAGTCTCTATGTCCCTCCGATTAACATCCCCCTGCCTTCCTCTGTCACAGCCTCTTTTTATGGAGATGGAGTCTATGCTCTTTCGCTTGGGCTGGAGTGCAGTGGCGTGATCACAGCTGACTACAGCCTCAACTCTCTGGGCTCAAGCGATCCTCTGCTTCAGCCTCCTAAGTTTCTGGGACTACAGATGCAAGCCACCACAATGCCTGGCTAATTTTTTACTTTTACTTTTTGTAGAGGTGAAATCTTCCTGAGTTACCCAGGCTGGTCTCAAACTCCTGGGCTCAAGTGGTCCCCATGCCTGGGCCTCCCAAAGCGTTAGGATTACAAGCGCAAGCCACTGTGACAGCTGAAATGCTCTTTTCGAGGGAGCACTCCATTCCTCCAGCTCCACTTAGTGACTGAAATCCATTTGCTTACCATTTACCAAGTCCTTGACGATTTCCTACTCTGACCTGAGGTTGAGGTTTTGGCAGGGCCATTTAAGCTCTCAGGATGACAAACACAGCACCTAGGATCTATGAACAAGTTAAGATTCCACAAAAATGTCTGAGATTCCATAAGTTATTGGCTCTAAAAATATGAAAAGTAAAACCTCAAAACCGAAATTAATAAATTTTTAATTAAATGCTTACTAAATGCAAAATTTTTCGTTAGCCAATGGCAACTCTTCTGAGTTTAACCTGAAGGCAAAAGTTTCTTCCTGGTACTTTGCAGACTGTTACAAAATTATATAGAAAGTATACATAATACAGTAGGTACATCTTAATATGTTTTAAATAACATGTGGTCTGGTGCTTCCAGCTTAGGGAAATCTTCAAAATGCCTTGGGTATGGATATTCAGGGGAGGGAACAAAATACCAGAAAAATCGGTGTTTGTATTTTATTCTTTTTTTTTTTTTTTTAATTTTGAGATGGAGTCTTGCTCTGTTGCCCAGGCTGGAGTGCAGTGGCATGATCTCAGCTAACTGCAAACTCCACTGCCCAGGTTCAAGCAATTCTCCTGCCTCAGCCTCCCAAGTAGCTGGGACTACAGGAGTATGCCACCAGGCCCGGCTAATTTTTGTATTTTTAGTAGAGACGGGGTTTCACCATGTTGGCCAGGCTGGTCTCGAACTCCTGACCTCAAGCGAGCCGCCCACCTTGGCCTCCCAAACTGTTGGGATTACAGGTGTAAGCCACCACACCTGGCCTATTTTGTTCATTTTTTAATAGCTTGAAACACAAGTGTTGTTTGATAGCAAACTACTAGCAACATGCAATTCTGATACGACACCACTGAAACAGGTTTATACATAAAAAGCTCTGTTTTTCTAAATAAGCTCTTTCAGCCAAACGATTTTGGCAATTTCAAAGTAATTTCTTTTTCTTCATTTGTGTTTTAAAATTCTCCCTCTGTAGATTTTTTTTTTTTTTGCAAAGACAGAGCCAAAAAATTGATGAACTATTTACTGAAGTGGAAATGCAGCAAAGCCAACTGCATGAACAAAGATGCTGTCATTCAAAAACTACAGGAAAAGGTTGGCGCTTTTTACTCTCTATAGCAATTTGTTGTAAATAGATTCATTCCATCAGAGTGAACTTCAAATGCCTACTAATGTCAGTAACATCTTCTGATTATCTGGTGTCTTTTATTCAAGGATTCAGAAGGAAATTGCAAATCTGGATACATTATTTTAAGGTACTTATGCAAGGAAAACAGCTGAGGAGATGATTTTAATTT